>NC_069499.1:1214997970-1215038235 GCF_027579735.1 Bombina bombina
CCTCTACGTCACCTCCAGTCATTCGACCAAAGACCAACGAGAAAGGAGAAGCCAAGGGTGTAGTGGTGACTGAATTATAATTTAAAAAATATGTACCTGCCTTAAAAAACAGGGCGGGCCGTGGACTGATCACACAACAGAAGAAAGGAATTTATCAGGTAAGCATAAATTATGTTTTCTTCTGTTATGTGTGATCAGTCCACGGGTCATCATTACTTCTGGGATACCAATACCAAAGCAAAAGTACACGGATGACGGGAGGGATAGGCAGGCTCATTATACAGAAGGAACCACTGCCTGAAGAACCTTTCTCCCAAAAATAGCCTCCGAAGAAGCAAAAGTGTCAAATTTGTAAAATTTGGAAAAAGTATGAAGCGAAGACCAAGTTGCAGCCTTGCAAATCTGTTCAACAGAGGCCTCATTCTTAAAGGCCCAAGTGGAAGCCACAGCTCTAGTGGAGTGAGCTGTAATTCTTTCAGGAGGCTGCTGTCCAGCAGTCTCATAGGCTAAACGTATTATGCTACGAAGCCAAAAAGAGAGAGAGGTAGCAGAAGCTTTTTGACCTCTCCTCTGTCCAGAATAAACGACAAACAGGGAAGAAGTTTGGCGAAAATCTTTAGTTGCCTGCAAGTAGAACTTGAGGGCACGAACTACATCCAGATTGTGTAGAAGACGTTCCTTCTTTGAAGAAGGATTTGGACACAAGGAGGGAACAACAATCTCTTGATTGATATTCCTGTTAGAGACAACCTTAGGTAAGAACCCAGGTTTAGTACGCAGAACTACCTTGTCTGAGTGAAAGATCAGATAAGGAGAATCACAATGTAGGGCTGATAACTCAGAGACTCTTCGAGCCGAGGAAATAGCCATTAAAAATAGAACTTTCCAAGATAACAATCTTATATCAATGGAATGAAGGGGTTCAAACGGAACACCCTGTAAAACGTTAAGAACTAAGTTTAAACTCCATGGCGGAGCAACAGTTTTAAACACAGGCTTGATCCTAGCTAAAGCCTGACAAAAGGCCTGGATGTCTGAATTTTCTGACAGACGCCTGTGTAACAAGATGGACAGAGCTGAGATCTGTCCCTTTAATGAGCTAGCCGATAAACCCTTTTCTAAACCTTCTTGTAGAAAAGACAATATCCTAGGAATCCTAACCTTACTCCAGGAGTAATCTTTGGATTCACACCAGTATAGGTATTTACGCCATATTTTATGGTAAATCTTTCTGGTAACAGGCTTCCTAGCCTGTATCAGGGTATCAATAACCGACTCAGAAAACCCACGTTTTGATAAAATCAAGCGTTCAATTTCCAAGCAGTCAGCTTCAGAGAAGTTAGACTTTGATGTTTGAATGGACCCTGAATCAGAAGGTCCTGTCTTAGAGGTAGAGACCACGGCGGACAGGATGACATGTCCACTAGATCTGCATACCAAGTCCTGCGCGGCCATGCAGGCGCTATTAGAATCACTGATGCTCTCTCCTGTTTGATTTTGGCAATCAATCGAGGAAGCAGCGGGAAGGGTGGAAACACATAAGCCATCCTGAAGTTCCAAGGTGCTGTCAAAGCATCTATCAGAACCGCTCCCGGATCCCTGGATCTGGATCCGTAGCGAGGAAGTTTGGCGTTCTGGCGAGACGCCATGAGATCTATCTCTGGTTTGCCCCAACGTCGAAGTATTTGGGCAAAGACCTCCGGATGAAGTTCCCACTCCCCCGGATGAAGAGTCTGGCGACTCAAGAAATCCGCCTCCCAGTTCTCCACTCCCGGGATGTGGATTGCTGACAGGTGGCAAGAGTGAGACTCTGCCCAGCGAATTATCTTTGATACTTCCATCATTGCTAGGGAGCTTCTTGTCCCTCCCTGATGGTTGATGTAAGCTACAGTCGTGATGTTGTCCGACTGAAACCTGATGAACCCCCGAGTCTTTAACTGGGGCCAAGCTAGAAGGGCATTGAGAACTGCTCTCAATTCCAGAATGTTTATTGGCAGGAGACTTTCCTCCTGACTCCATTGTCCCTGAGCCTTCAGAGAATTCCAGACAGCGCCCCAACCTAGAAGGCTGGCGTCTGTTGTTACAATTGTCCAGTCCGGCCTGCTGAAAGGCATCCCCCTGGACAGATGTGGCCGAGAAAGCCACCATAGAAGAGAGTTTCTGGTCTCTTGATCCAGATTCAGAGTGGGGGACAAATCTGAGTAATCCCCATTCCACTGACTCAGCATGCACAATTGCAGCGGTCTGAGATGTAGGCGTGCAAAGGGAACTATGTCCATTGCTGCTACCATTAAGCCGATCACCTCCATGCATTGAGCTACTGACGGGAGTTGAATGGAATGAAGGACACGGCATGCATTTAGAAGCTTTGTTAATCTGTCTTCTGTCAGATAAATCTTCATTTCTACGGAATCTATAAGAGTCCCCAAGAATGGAACCCTTGTGAGAGGCAAGAGAGAACTCTTCTTTTCGTTCACTTTCCATCCATGCGACCTTAGAAATGCCAGAACTAACTCTGTATGAGACTTGGCAGTTTGAAAGCTTGAAGCTTGTATCAGAATGTCGTCTAGGTACGGAGCTACCGAAATTCCTCGCGGTCTCAGAACCGCCAGAAGGGCACCCAGAACCTTTGTGAAGATTCTTGGAGCCGTAGCCAATCCGAATGGAAGAGCTACAAACTGGTAATGCCTGTCTAAGAAGGCAAACCTTAGATACCGGTAATGATCTTTGTGAATCGGTATGTGAAGGTAAGCATCCTTTAAATCCACTGTGGTCATGTACTGACCCTTTTGGATCATGGGTAAGATTGTCCGAATAGTTTCCATTTTGAACGATGGAACTCTTAGGAATTTGTTTAGGATCTTTAAATCCAAGATTGGCCTGAAAATTCCCTCTTTTTTGGGAACCACAAACAGGTTTGAGTAAAACCCTTGTCCTTGTTCCGACCGCGGAACCGGATGGATCACTCCCATTAATAATAGATCTTGTACACAGCGTAGAAACGCGTCTTTCTTTATTTGGTTTGTTGACAACCTTGACAGATGAAATCTCCCTCGTGGGGGAGATAATTTGAAGTCTAGAAGGTATCCCTGAGATATGATCTCTAGCGCCCAGGGATCCTGGACATCTCTTGCCCAAGCCTGGGCGAAGAGAGAGAGTCTGCCCCCCACTAGATCCGGTCCCGGATCGGGGGCCATCGGTTCATGCTGTCTTAGGGGCAGCAGCAGGTTTTCTGGCCTGCTTGCCCTTATTCCAGGACTGGTTAGGTTTCCAGCCTTGTCTGTAACGAGCAACAGCTCCTTCCTGTTTCGGTGCAGTGGAAGTTGATGCTGCACCTGCTTTGAAATTCCGAAAGGGACGAAAATTAGACTGTCTAGCCTTAGCTTTGGCTTTGTCTTGAGGTAGAGCGTGGCCCTTACCTCCTGTAATGTCAGCGATAATTTCTTTCAAACCGGGCCCAAATAAAGTTTGCCCCTTGAAAGGTATATTAAGTAATTTGGACTTAGAAGTTACATCAGCCGACCAGGATTTTAGCCACAGCGCCCTACGTGCCTGAATGGCGAATCCTGAATTCTTAGCCGTAAGTTTGGTTAAATGTACTACGGCCTCCGAAACGAATGAATTAGCTAGTTTAAGGACTCTAAGCCTGTCCGTAATGTCGTCCAGCGTAGCGGAACTAAGGTTCTCTTCCAGAGACTCAATCCAAAATGCTGCCGCAGCCGTAATCGGCGCGATGCATGCAAGGGGTTGCAATATCAAACCTTGTTGAACAAACATTTTCTTAAGGTAACCCTCTAATTTTTTATCCATAGGATCTGAAAAAGCACAGCTATCCTCCACCGGGATAGTGGTGCGCTTAGCTAAAGTAGAAACTGCTCCCTCCACCTTAGGGACCGTTTGCCATAAGTCCCGTGTGGTGGCGTCTATTGGAAACATCTTTCTAAATATTGGAGGGGGTGAGAACGGCACACCGGGTCTATCCCACTCCTTAGTAACAATTTCAGTTAATCTCTTAGGTATAGGAAAAACGTCAGTACTCGCCGGTACCGCAAAGTATTTATCCAACCTACACATTTTCTCTGGTATTGCAACAGTGTTACAATCGTTAAGAGCCGCTAAGACCTCCCCTAGTAATACACGGAGGTTTTCCAATTTAAATTTAAAATTTGAAATATCTGAATCCAATCTGCTTGGATCAGAACCGTCACCTACAGAATGAAGCTCTCCGTCCTCATGCTCTGCAAGCTGTGACGCAGTATCAGACATGGCCCTAGAATTATCAGCGCACTCTGTTCTCACCCCAGAGTGATCACGCTTGCCTCTTAGTTCTGGTAACTTAGCCAAAACTTCAGTCATAACAGTAGCCATATCTTGTAATGTTATCTGTAATGGCTGCCCATATGTACTAGGCGCCATAATATCACGCACCTCCCGGGCGGGAGACGCAGGTACTGACACGTGAGGCGAGTTAGACGGCATAACTCTCCCCTCGCTGTTTGGTGAAATTTGTTCAATTTGTACAGATTGGCTTTTATTTAAAGTAGCATCAATACAGTTAGTACATAAATTTCTATTGGGCTCCACCTTGGCATTGGAACAAATGACACAGGTATCTTCCTCTGAATCAGACATGTTTAACACACTAGCAATAAACATGCAACTTGGTTACAATCTTATTTAACAAAAACGTACTGTGCCTCAAAGAAGCACTAAACGATTAAATGACAGTTGAAATAATGAACTGAAAAACAGTTATAGCATCACTCTTTAAAAACAACATAACTTGTTAGCAAAGGTTTGTTCCCATTAGTAAAGCAACACTAATTAAATTTTAAACATAAAAATCACAGAGCAACGTTTTAAAACACAGTCACTATATAAATCTCACAGCTCTGCTGAGAGAATCTACTTCCCTTCAAAGAAGTTTGAAGACCCCTGAGTTCTGTTAGAGATGAACCGGATCATGCAGAAAATATAAGTGTAACTGACTGGAAATTTTTGATGCGTAGCAAAGAGCGCCAAAAACGGCCCCTCCCCCTCACACACAGCAGTGAGAGAGAAACGAAACTGTCATAATCAAAACAAGCAAACTGCCAAGTGGAAAAATAATGCCCAAATATTTATTCACTCAGTACCTCAGAAATGCAAACGATTCTACATTCCAGCAAAAACGTTTAACACGAATTAAATACCTATTAAAAGGTTTAATGTATTTTTACAGAGTAATTCCGGTGAAATACCATCCCCAGAACACTGAAGTGTAGAGTATACATACATGTCATTATAACGGTATAGCAGGATTTTTTCATCAATTCCATTCAGAAAATAAAAACTGCTACATACCTCAATGCAGATTCAACTGCCCGCTGTCCCCTGATCTGAAGCTTTTACCTCCCTCAGATGGCCGAGAAACAGCAATATGATCTTAACTACTCCGGTTAAAATCATAAGAAAAACTCTGGTAGATTCTTCTTCAAACTCTGCCAGAGAAGTAATAACACGCTCCGGTGCTATTGTAAAATAACAAACTTTTGATTGAAGTTATAAAAACTAAGTATAATCACCATAGTCCTCTCACACCTCCTATCTAGTCTTTGGGTGCAAGAGAATGACTGGAGGTGACGTAGAGGGGAGGAGCTATATAGCAACTCTGCTGGGTGAATCCTCTTGCACTTCCTGTAGGGGAGCAGATAATATCCCAGAAGTAATGATGACCCGTGGACTGATCACACATAACAGAAGAAACTTACATTTTAATTGCTAGAAGATTTATGCACTCAGTGCAATAGCAGGCTACACCGGGAGGAGTGGGGAAGAGGAAGAAGGGGCATGCTCCGTGGGGAGAAGGAATGCAGCTGAATAACGCTGTATTTACATTTTACTAGAGGATTTATGCACTGTGTAAGCATCTTTTTAATGTCTAGTCCATAAAATGGCTTATTGTCTTTTGAAGTAAAATGTAAATACAGCGTTATAATTCAGCTGCCTGCCTTCTCCCCACGGAGCATGCCCCTCCTTCCTCTTCCCCACTCCTCCCGGTGTAGCCTGCTATTGCACTAAGTGCAAATCTTCTGGCAATTAAAATGTAAGTTTTTCAGCTGCATTCCTTCTTCACACGGAGCATGCCCCTCCTTCCTCTTCCCCACTCCTCCCGGTGTAGCCTGCTATTAGCTAAAACAAACATTCCTCTAGCTGTGCACTCAATAGTGCAGAAGTATTTCTAACGCAGAAAGTTTTGATTGCTTTGATTATAAAACAATTAAAGGACAAACTGAATGTTTATTTATATAAATATGAGGCACATACGATGTTTATACAGCACTCAGCACCACAGTGAGGGAGCATTCTGATAATCCTCTTAACTTTATTTATACAATTATCTGCCATGCACATCACCTGACTGCTGTGCCTGTGAGCAACGTGCGTTACAACATGGCAGCACACATAGCAGCATTGAGCTCAGCATCACCATTCTGTTTGACAACACTCTTCTTGAATATACTGGGGGTAAGCTTCACAGACTGCCTAAAAATCCTTTTTTACTAGATTTAGAGTACATTTATGAATTAAAAGCAGAAGTTAGTTTGCAGAATTTGCAGCAGGTGTTTAGTGTCCCTTTAAGAAACTAAAAAAGTATGGTGCATCCCGAAATGTAGCAAATTTGTTAAAGCAAATAACCCCTTACAAATACAGGTGGCCCTCGTTTTACAACGGTTCAATTTGCACCGTTTCAGAATAACAACCTTTTTTTCCAGTCATGTGACTGCTATTGAAAAGCATTGAGAAGCAGTGCATTGATTAAAATAGCCAGTAGGTGGAGCTGTCCGCTTGTGTTGCAGCAAAGCCAAGCAAGTGGAAATTAATCAGTTTAACCAGACATGAGCTATCAAGCAGATTTCAAAGGAACAAGATATTCCTGTCTACAAATCAGTCCAGATTTGAATGCATAGAAAGAACTGTTTGCAGAAAAATGCAAGTGAAGTCTGTGTTGTGTGATTATTTTATTAGGTTTATAATGCTGTTTAGCAAATGTTTTTGTTCATTTAACTTAGTTTAATTATATATTCTGTGTTGTGTGATTATTTTATTAGGTTTATAATGCTGTTTAGCAAATGTTTTTGTTCATTTAATTTAGTTTAATTATATATTCTGTGTTGTGTGCTTATTTTATTAGGTTTATAATGCTGTTTAGCATTTAAAGTCTTCATTTCAAAGCTTTATAAATTACATTATAAACTGGGTTTCAATTTACAACGGTTTCGATTTACAACCATTCCTTCTGGAACCTAACCCCGGCGTAAACTGAGGGCTACCTGTAATATAGCCGTCACATGTTTATGCAGACAAAAACTATGTTGTAATGGGGCGTTACAAGGGATGCATGAACATTATATTCAATTAGTTAAACAAAATGACCTCTCTTGGGACACCTGAATTGGGTTGACTGATATAGGGGGGGAAAAAAGTAAACTAAGGGCCACTTTAGGGCCCAGGTGGGAAGTCAAACATTCAATCAAACAATTATCGCAGTATGAATACAGATAGACAGCGACAAACGCCTACTCAATTGCATATATAATAAATCTCTAAGTACGGTATGTACTCATCTATCACCCTATTGTTCTGCCAAATAAAGCATATCTATCTATTAGCTCCTATAGCCCAGTATGAGTATTAGGTGCTATATTGGTTATAACCTTTATTACAATAATCAATTAAAACAGAAACTGCTGCACATCATGTAGTTTGGCAGAATAAATTAAGATATCTTGTTACAGAAGACTAGAGCTGCAACAACTAATCGTCATAATCGATAATAATCGATTATGAAAATAATTGTCAACAAATCTCATAATCGATTAGTTGGTTTGCAATTAGTTGGTCTGTGCACAACACCAGCTGCTTCACTCCAATGAACTCCTGCACATGGTATTGTGTTTTATAGTTATGTCCTTAGCCTAAAGGACGTCTACAGACGTCTACTTTTCACTTTTTCAGGACAGTATACGTTTACAAATACCCCTGGCTTATGTGCAACCCAGCTATAATAGTCATCATTTGGATTGTTT
Organism: Bombina bombina; assembly: GCF_027579735.1. NCBI lineage: Eukaryota > Metazoa > Chordata > Amphibia > Anura > Bombinatoridae > Bombina > Bombina bombina. The sequence continues at coordinate 1,215,006,040 of NC_069499.1, forward strand.
ATATTAAATCAGGTGATTTGGAACTATGCTTTTCATGATATAGTGCCAAGCTTGTTGTTTACACCTTGCCCCTAGATTGATGCGAGTTATTTAATTTGATGTGCACTATATATCAGTTTGCACAATTATTAGCGTATTACTTGCTATTGCTGATTATATGTACTGTATAAATAAATGTGTAAGGCTTTGTCCTGTTATTGATATACAGTCCTTAGCGCTTTTGATTTAGTTTTTTATTGTTTTTTTATATTTTTAATAAATTGTGATAATATGTACCAGATTCAACCTTTATAAGTATATATTCGTTATTTTTAGAGCGGACTAGATATTTCCCCTAACCTTATAGCTAGTTATTAACAGTGATATTCTAACTCTTTCTAGTTCTACCTCTTTTCAAACAGTTTGTTGTTTTGTTTTGTTTAATTATAAAACTGTGCTCTGCTGCTTAAAAATTGTAGAGACAGTTGTGTTAATGTAAAGTTTTCGTCTGAAGTTTATATTTGTAACACTCATAATGTGGATTTTATTTAAAACATAGAAAACTATTATTGATTCTCTTTTTATCCGATTAGTCGATTAATCGAAAAAATAATTGGCCGATTCATCGATTATGAAAATAATCGTTAGTTGCAGCCCTACAGAAGACTATAAACATCATGTTGTGCATGGAGTTAACTAGTAGTAAGTGGAAAACAGATGGTGAGGCAGGAGCCCCATATAACACAGCACCACAAGTTCCATGTTTACAATATAAATGAACACTATGTGCTACTGCTCAAGCCCCCATGGCAATAAGAGTTTTAGAAATTATAGCCACAACTAGGTTAACCGTGAGGGGTAAACCGATTTATAAGACAGATCAGGGATAAACAATTTAAGTTGAATAATACGCAGGAGCAGCCACTAAATTCTACGTACAGAGCCCTATAAATTATTTATGTAATTCAAATTGGGTCCTGAGCTGGCCAGTTGCCAGGTGCCAAGACATCGTCATTATTTAAATATTAGGCTTATGCAAAAGCATTAGGGAGCAGTCAATTTAGTGAAAACATTTGTAATAGAGCAATGCAAAACTCAAAACTAAAACCATAGGTCCAATTAAGTATAAGAACCACTATACAGGAAACATCTAGATAATCCCCAAAGTCAAACGGAAAATTGCTATTTGCGGATTATGTCTTCCACTAATACTAAGAAATCTGAATACTAAGGAAGGTCCTTTTGAGATAAAGTTCCAAATCCAAGGTGTAGGTACGCCATGAGGAACAATTGGTTACGACATTTATATCCCAAAGAAGCATACAAAGGCTGCTGGTGTGTCAAACCTGCTATATTCTTTTAGTTTATGGCAGTGTTATGCTCTGCATCCTCCACCAGGGCATTAGGTGTCCTACTTAGAGGGAAATGGTGATTCAGCATTATTCTCTTCTGTAGATGCTAGCTGGTCTCTACTACCATGTAAAGCCGCTGTCACTACACATTTTGTAGGCGCGTCATCTCTCTCCCTAGCCGGGCAATCCACATCAGTCCTGTTTAACATATCACTCTCTCATTTTGTCTCCCAAAGAAGCTGCAGTCTTAGTATCTTATGCAGCTCCTGGTCCAACTCTTCAAAATGCTGCAGGAGGAGGTGCTGTGCCTTTGTCTCCCAAAAGGTGATAGTGTCCATATTTACTTTCAAGCCAGGCCGTCTCAGGATAAATGTCCAATTCCATAGAACAATTCAGAATATAGGTAATAGACAAGTATGGTAGAACTTTTAAAGCCATCTCTCCTTTATATCTGAAAGAATATTATGACTTCCCTTACTGTGCAGCTCACATCGGCTGTTATACCCGGATCAACCGGGGGAGGTTAGGTAAAGGCCTCAGACACACACGGGTCCTGCTGCAGGCCCATCATTCTGGTACCTTAGCACTTGAAATAGAGACCCCAAAACTGATCTGCATTTATTTTGCTCCCATTTTATGTAATTTAGTTCTGAAAATTGAGCAATTTATAATTCTAAGAACTTGGAATGCACCCTGCTGACTTTTCGTGAACAACTCAGCTACATATCTGTCCCTGATCGGCTTTATCAGATAACAAATGCAAACGAATTTACATTATACTAACTTTATGACCATGGCTAGCCTTGTCTGTTGACCAAAGCTCAAATTGGCTACTCCAAATAAGACAAATGATAGATGGAGTTTGGGTATTGATTAAGAATTGCTATATAAAAGGATGTTAATCTGTTTTAAAAACGTTAAGACTCGTGGCCGGACTGTTACCCGACAAACATTTGTCCGACTGACATTTGTGTGACTGATAATATTCCGACAGACAAATGGCCGTCGGATAACAGTCCAGCCATGAGATAGACAGATAGATAAGGATAGATACAGATCGAAAGATAGACAGAAATATATAGATAAATACAGATCAACAGATAGACATATAGATGATAGATATAGATACAGATCCAAAGATAGACAGACAGATAGTTAAAAGCACGTTGTGGGGGATGGGACCCATGGTTATGTTCCCAGAGGCGGTTGCAGTGCCCTCGTCTCTAATTAGAACAGAGCACTCTGGAGGGTATCTACCCTCGGCTGACCTTGGAACAAAGTCTCTTGCACATATGTCTGACTGACAAATGTGCTTTGGCATTCTGTTCGAGTACCGCTATTGCTTGGCTGATATGATATTCTACAGTAACACAACAAAAATTTAATTACAGGGTTTTTACTGTCCCTTTAAGTCCCTCTAGTTCAGAAAACATGGGCAATTTACACTTTTCTTACACGCTGCTCCAATTGTGTGTCATACAATTCTATAAGCTATGTTTACTGCTTAACGTAATTTGCAGAATTCTGTAGAAACAAGGTTACAGAATTTGCTTTTTGTAGGCTGTGTGGAAAAAGTTTTTTTTTTTTTTTTTTTTACACACATTTTTTTAATGTTCCTTTAACAAGATAGCCTGATACCCTGGGTGAAAATAACTATGCCTGATAGGCAGATGATTACCAATGAACTTGCTATTTTATATATATTTTTTGGTACCTGTGGCCTTTTTTTCAAGTTATATGCACAGAAGGCTATTAGGTGATCACTGTGTAACTGACAACAGCTTTGCAGAACCATAAACAAGTGGAATTTCATTAGGCGGAATGGGAAGCCTTTTCAACTGAGGGTTCTTATGTTCCTCTATCTGTCAAGTGATTGCTATAACAACAGTAATTACCTTCTGGTGTTCTAAATATTTTGTAAGTCCTCCCAGCTTAAAAATGTGTAAGAGGATAACTCATTTGAAACAAACATCATTGTTTCATGTTACCAAAATAATTAAATAATGAATAATAAGACAAGACTGTAATCAAAATTCATGGTAGGAAATGGGAAAAAAGTCACTGTGAAACAGTGAAATGTACGTCAGAAGATTGAGGCTTGTCATGGAGAAGGGTGAAGTAATGAATCGGCATAAGGAAAAAAGGAGAACGGAACTGTATACATTATGTTTGTTCCCTTAAACTCATTAACCTGAGCTAAAACCTCAGCATAGAGGTGCTGGCAACTTTACTTTTCCTATAAATAGGACTTCAATGCAGTCCAGCGTTTTTGATGGGATGTTTGGCCCTCAAGGTTGACCTGGAAAAAACTTTCTATTTCTGCTCTCATGTTTTGCACAAAGGTAGGATCCTCCCAAAGATACCTAGGGAGTTTCCAGGTGGGCTTCTTCAAGAGGGGTCCTGTGCCTTTAAGCTTGAAAGAGACCGCATCATGGTCTGACCATGAACAGCTGTGGATCCTGAAGTCTAGAACTTCATTCAGGGTCCAAGAGTCAACAAAATAATAATCAAGTCATGAATAAGACTGATGAGAGGGCGAGAAATAAGAAAAATCTCTGGTCTCAGGGTGGCAAGAACGCCAGACATCATATAAAGAGTGCTGAAATATAAGATTTCTACATTTGGGAGCTGTTGTTCTAGTAAAACATCTTAAAACGTAAAAATTGTACATTCAAAAACCTATAATAACCTTAATCAACACTGGCCAGTCGGTCTGATCGATAGCATATTTACGCCTCCATACACAAGATTATGCAGGAATAGGGTATAAACAACCCTCGTGTTTAATAGGGGTGTTGAAAATAATCGGCACAACGATGCATCACGATACAGCCTTTAACGATGCTAGCATCGATGCAGTGAAGAGCCGAATCGATTCACGCAATGTCACATGACCCCTCCTCCAGACCGACACCAGACATATGAGACTGTTATCGCTTTGTGCAGCAGCAACCTTCATTGCTTTGTGTTTGGAAAGTGAGTTTTTGTCCTTCCCACTGACAGTGTTTATTAGAATTAAATAATGCTATTTTACAATAACTACTTATACTAATCAATACACGATTATGCAGTTGCTAATATAAATAGACAAGTAGGTTAGTTATAGTTTACCGCTATAAATATGAAACGCCTCATATTAGCGACATTATTTTGCTTGGATTTCGCTACTTTTCAAAGTAAAGACGGATATGTGTTTTTTAACTTTTATGTTCGTATACCGCAAGAGAGTAGTCGCTATAAATTACTTTATAAACCAGGGCGAGTGAAATATAAAGAAAGAGGCTTCCCCCTAACGCAAACCGTATTCTTGTTTACAATTTGCGTCAGCGTTGGTTTTTGGCCGTTTTGAATGTCCCCCACATGCAAAACAAATGTCAAAAATTTAAATCAACAAACCACAAAACCAATGGGATTAAAGCTCCATCCAATATACTGTCTTTCAGCCAATGGAGGGCTCTGGTTTATGCCAGCGTTAATTTGATTGGATAGTCGTCATCTCGTTGCCCAATCAAATAATTTAGGCAGGGAAAACTAGCTCCACTTTATTCAAAAGAGAGAACTGTTGTGTAGGTTTAAACAGTGCACAAACGGGCAACCATGAGCAGTACGGTGCGAGTACTTCCCGCTAGCAGGAGGCAGCAGCTTCAGTATAAAGGCGAGCAGCATTGCTTTAGCCTGCAGTATACGTTTTTTTCCCCATGTGGTGAGTAAAGAAAATAATAGCAGTAGTGAGTATAAACGATAATGGAGTGACTCCTGCAAATTGTGACGTGTGGCAGCTGCTTATGGTAGATAGGTACCGCAACTGAGTTGTGATGCATAATCTTCATGTTTTCGTCACCCCAATTCAGGTACCTTTTTCATGCAACTTATAAGTTGCAAAGATGGTCAGGTTTTGGCTTTTAGCGCCCCCTCTATTTCACCTCTCCTACTACATCAGCTGTTGTCAACCTATTTGAAATAATACTGGCAGTCAATCTCTGAGTCAAGACCATACTTTTCGGTTTCATTGTGACTGTATTGCTTAAATGTGTATGCATGCATGTATGTATGTGTGTGTATGTATCTGTATGTATATATGTATATGCAATGCATGTGTATGTATACTATATGTATGTGTGTCTGTATGTATGTGTGTGCATATACATCTGGTACTCTCCTTATACACAGGTACACATGCTTATACTCATTAGGGAGCAGTAGCAGGGTGTGATGTGTATATACAGCTGGTACTCTCCTTATACACAGGTACACATGCTTATACTCATTATGGAGCAGTAGCATTATATATATATATATATACTGAATATGAAAAAAGAGTCACTGCAAACACGGTAATCTTGCATCAAGGTAAATGGTTTATTTAATCCACTTAGACATGAGCAGACAAACACCTGACATGTTTCGCATGGGTACTCCCACGCTTCAGCAGAAAAAATGGAATAGAAAATATGGAATAGAACAAGTTCATGAAAATCATGGACAGTAATTGTGATGCATCGTGGAATCGAATCAAATCGTTGACAGAATAATCATAATCGAATCGAATCGTGAGACCAGTGAAGATGCACACCCCTAGTTTTTAAGGCTGATTCCTTCATCTAACCCGACAAGCAATATCTCAATATAAATTGTAGACTAGCATTAGGTACACTTAAACTAATTTGCCAAAGACCTGTAGCCTCTCTAAGGTTTAGTGGATTTACATGTTACAAGTGTATGCAGTGACACTTAACACTCCTCTCACGCTGAAGAGTCTGCTGCTTGGTCTTTAGGAGATGAGTCTATGGCATATGGCTGTCTTAAAGGGGAGTCCACAGCAAAGGTCTGGCATTTCCCAGATGACAGTCTCTGCGGTAAAGGTCGCCGTTCAGAGGCAAAGGGTCTGAGAGTCGATGGTGGCTGAATGAGATGTTCGCCTCTGCTGATGGTGGGGGATGTATCTCGTGCTGTGGAGTCTTCCTCTTTAGACCAATCCTTCAGAAGTTGTTGACCTTCAGTTGGAGTTTCTGCAGTATAAGGACGACTGTCTTTATGGATTAGGAGCTTAGTTGGGTAGCCCCATCTATATCTGATCCCCAATTGTCTGAGGGATCTAGTAATGTCCCGGAAAGTTCCTCTCTTCTGTATGGTAAATTGCGATGGGTCAGGGAAAACTTGTATATTTTGAAAGCGTTCTGGCAAATTTGGGTTGGAGAAAATGGCTTTCATTATTTGCTCTTTGTATGTGAAAAAGTGAAATCTTGCAATAACATCCCGTGGTTTTTCTGTCGAAATGTTCCTCCCTCTAGGGAGTCTATGGGCTCTGTCAATCAAGTTCTCGTTTGGGGATTGTGGTGCTTTTAAATATTCACAGAACTCAGCAAGGAATTTCTCTACGTCTGTCACTGGAATTTCTTCAGAAATGCCCCTGAAGCGCAAAATGTTCCGGCGGGAATGATCCTCCATGTGGGCCATTTTTGCCTCTAGAGGGTCCATCATGTCTACTAGGACCTGAAAATGATTAGAAATGTTGACCTGTTCAAAAGCAAGATCCTCTTGCTCTCTTTCTAAGGTTTCAACTCTCTCACTGATCACTCCATGTCATGGATTCTATCATATTCTTGCTGGCCCTTTAATTACCTGCTCACTCACCTTGCAAGGTTATTTAAACCTTGGACACGCCCTTCCTGTTGCTTCAGTATTGTGGTTACTAGCTGTATTCATAGATCTACTCTACCTCTAGGATTACCCTTCTAAGTTCAGGAATAACCGTCCTAAAGTTTATACTAACTACTCCAAGAAGCTAACCCCTCCGGGTTTCACAGGATTACAACTTATTTGGTTTGCTTATCCACTTTGATCTAACTAATTCAAGCCTTCTGGCCGTGACACACGATATCTCTCCTTGCTGATATCAACTCTCCTGAACTTGGTTGCTCCGGTTGTTAGCACCGGAACCAGCAAGGGAAAAGCATCAATTCAGTGAAGAACTCTCTGCAGAGACTTACGCTCCAATCACTGTAAATAGTCTGCACGAACTTACACCGTAGCGTCCCGCTCAGCCGCTCTCACACGGCCGCTTGCTGTGCATTTCTCCTCTCCCTCAGCGGTCAGCTCGGAACGCTGTGCGGCCTCTCCCTCAGCCTGTCAGCTCTGAACACTGCGCGGCACACAGACGCACTGATTAACAGGCGGACGCTACTCCCGCTCCCCTGAACTGCAAGTACTGTGTAGCCTTAGCCCCTCTGACCCTGCATTTGCCGTATGCACAGAGAACTAACAGGTACACCAGTCTCACCTCATCCTCACAGCTTCTACTAGGTGACAACTGACATTCCCTTATTACAGTGACATCTCTCAGCATTTTTTACCAAGAACCTCATCATCCTACAGTAACATTACAGCAGTGAACTGAGCTCCAAGCTTGCTACCTAACCTAATTCAGAATTCTGATTAGGTCATACGAATTCAATAGCAACATACTTGCCAATAATAAAGGATACATTGTATTCACTCAGTGTGTCTTTGTTACAAGGCATACAATCCAATACTTCCGCAGTTGAGATCCACAAGTACCTGACCTTACAGAATACTGAAGCCCCAAGATGGATCCAGCGGAGTTACCCCAAATCGTCTACGCCCTCTCACAGAGGGTTGATCAACTCAGTCATGGTCTCAGGGACTTACAGGCTCAAAATGTAACTCTCAGCAACATTATCAAAGACTCCATCGGCAAGCCCCCTGCTCCAGAGACCCCCCCGAACCTCAAGTCTCAATGCCAGACAAATTCCATGGAGACAGGGCCTTGTTCACTCAGTTCAAAAATTCCTGCAATTTACTATTCAGTTTAAAACCTAAAACCTATGCAACTGAGCGAGTAAAGGTTTTAACTGTTATTTCTTTTCTCAGAGGAGAGCCTCGCAAGTGGGCTGACTATTTCTTTGAACTGGACCACCCTATACTGACATCTTTAGAAGATTTCTTCAAAGAAATGGCAATCCTCTATCAAGACATTAACACCCAGCTCACAGCTGAAACCAAAATGAGATCACTAAGACAAGGGAAAAGGCATGTGGAAGAATACTTAAGTGAGTTCAAACAATATAGCAAGGATACGGAATGGAGTGAAATAGCTCTTAGGAACCAGTATCGCCTTGGCTTAAACGAAGCTCTAAAAGACGAACTCGCTCGCACAGAGCTCCCTAGGTCTTTGGATGGTCTAATCACCCTCAGTATCCAGATAGATAGAAGGCTGAGGGAGCGCAAACCTGAAAGACAAGGGTTGGATACCGTCAGTAAACCTGCTTCCTCGTACCATAAACCCATAGTTACTCAAGCAGCTGAACCAATGGACATTGGGTTCACAAAGGGACCGTTACAGCCCGAGGAAAGGAACCGCAGACGCATAAACAACCTCTGCATGTACTGCGCTTCCAATAATCACACTGTGAAGGACTGTCCCATCCTCCAAAGGCAAAAAAGACGTAAGTCTAAGCTCAAAACAACCTGTTTGACTACTAATTTAAAACAAGTTGCTTATTGTTCCTTGTCTCTTACTTTGCAGTGGGATCAGCAACAGGTACTCACTGAAGCTATTGTCGACTCTGGGGCACAGTCATCCTATATCAATGCTGTTTTTGTCACTGTAAATAAAATTCCCACTGTTTTGAAAGCAAGACCTGTGTCGATTAGAGTCATTGATGGTACTACCATCAGTTCTGGTCCTATCACACATGAGACAGTTCCCATTAAGGTTTCTACCTCATCAGCACATACTGAATATATCACATTCGATGTTATTAATTCTCCCATGTTCCAGGTAGTTCTCGGCTTGCAATGGTTGCAGATACACCAACCCACCATTCACTGGGACCGTCTCGAAGTAGAATTCCTCTCATCGTTCTGTAAAAATACTTGTTTTATTCATCCATTGATTTGTACTCTCAACCAGAAGCAGAATTCCCTTCCAGAAGATTATCATGACTACCTTGATGTGTTCAGTGAAAAGGAGGCAGAAACACTCCCTCCACACCGTCCATACGACTGCCCCATAGATCTCCTACCTGGGGCGGCTATACCGTACGGTCACATCTATCCTCTTTCTGAGCCGGAGCTAGAACATCTAAAAAATTACTTATCTGAAAACCTGAGGAAAGGTTTCATACAACCTTCAACATCCCCTGCAGGTGCAGGCATCTTCTTCGTGAGGAATAAGGATCACTCACTTCGCCCAATTATCGACTATCGAGAACTCAACAAGCGGACGGTGAAGAACCGATACCCCCTACCGCTAATTCCTGAACTCATCGAACATCTCAGACAGGCTACCATATATACTAAATTAGACCTTCGTGGGGCCTATAATCTTGTCAGGATCCGGAAAGGGGACGAATGGCTCACGGCCTTCAGAACAAGATATGGACTTTATGAGTATAAGGTCATGCCATTCGGGCTATGCAACGCCCCAGCAACCTTTCAATATTTCATCAACGATATCTTCCGCGACTTCCTTGACATCTGCGTCGTTGTGTATTTAGATGATATCCTGATATACTCCAATAACATCACTGAACACAAGAACCACGTCCGTTGGGTACTCACACGCCTCCGACAACACTGACTCTTTGCTAAATTGGAAAAGTGCATCTTCCACTCCTCAGAAATCACCTTCTTGGGTTACACCATTACTCCTACAGGTATCCAGATGGATGACTCCAAAGTTGAAACTATCAAAAATTGGCCTATACCCACATCCAGAAAAGACCTGCAGAAATTTCTCGGATTTTCCAACTATTACAGGAAATTTATCAGGAATTATTCCGCTCTTACTAAACCATTGACCACTCTTACTAGTGTCAACACTCCCTATGTCTGGACCGAAAAAACTCAAGCCATCTTCAACCATCTTAAAACAGCCTTCACCAAAGCTCCAATTCTCAAATTTCCTGATCCAGACTCCCATTACGTACTTGAAGTAGACGCTTCCAATTATGCCCTTGGTTCCATTTTATCACAACGGAAAACTCCGGAGAAACCACTCCACCCTGTCGCCTACTTCTCCAGGGTTATGACGCCAGCTGAATACAACTACCCTGTAGGCGAGAAAGAACTCCTAGTCATCAAGGTTTCCTTGGAACATTGGAGACATCTTTTGGAGGGCTGCAAATATCCCATTCTCATATACACGGACCACAAAAACTTGGAGTACCTCCTCACAAACCGTACTCTATCCTCCAGACAGTTGAGATGGAGCTTGTTTCTATCACGGTTCGATTTCCATATAACTTACAGACCCGGTAGCAAAAATGGGAAAGCGGACGCCCTCTCTCGGAAAGACTCCAAACCACCAACTTTTGCTACTCCCAGTACCGTCATTCCAGTTGATCAAATAATTGCCTCGTCTCCCACTTACCCGGAGGTTCTCAAGATACTTCAGAATGAAGATACCTCCATCTCTAAGAACAATCTCAGGTTGGAACAGGACGGTCTCCACTATTACCAAGGACGACTCTATGTTCCTCCATCCTTACGAGACAAATTGTTGAACGAACATCATGACTCGCCTATGGCAGGACATCTTGGAATCCATAAAACCTTTGAGCTTCTCTCACGCACCTACTGGTGGCCCTCCATGAGATCCTCGGTTAAAAAGTATGTTCAAAGCTGTCACGTATGCACCATCTCTAAGACTGAAAGGAAACCTCCTTTCGGTCTGTTGTTACCGTTACAAATTCCTGACCGTCCCTGGCAAACCATAGGAATGGATTTCATCGTAGAACTTCCCTTGTCAAATGGTTACAACACCATACTTGTTGTAGTAGACCATCTTACTAAGATGGCCCATTTCTTGCCGTACCATAAGTTACCCACCTCTTCAGAACTTGCAATGTTATTTCTAAACAACATCGTGAAACTACACGGCCTTCCTGACTCTATTGTGACGGACAGGGGAAGTCAGTTCACCTCACGTTTCTGGAGACATTTATGTGAGAACATGAAGGTAGAACTTAGGTTTTCCTCTTCATTCCACCCGCAGTCCAACGGACAAACAGAGCAAATAAATCAATGGCTCGAACAATACATCCGATCTTATTGTTCCAGCCACCAGGACCAATGGGCCTCCACCCTCCCTATGGCAGAATATGCCTACAACAATTCCTCAAGTTCAACCACTCTCAAAACACCTTTCTTTGCGAATTACGCGTTCCATCCTACCTTCCAACTTCATCCATGAACTGATTCGAATTGTCCAAAACTCGATGATCTCACTAAATCCCTTCAAGATCTCTTCCTGGAGCTCAAAAACCATATAAGAGAGGCACAGACCCATCAATGTCATTACTACAACCTCCGACGACGCCAACCCCCATCCTATAGCATAGGGGATTTGGTATGGTTATCCACCAAAAACATCAAACTCAAAACCCCCAGCAAGAAATTTAGTCCGGCTTTCATAGGTCCGTATCCGATTGTTAGGATAATTAATCAAAATGCTGTCACCTTGCAATTACCGGCTAACACCAGACTACATCCTACGTTTCATGTGTCCTTATTGAAGCCATACCATGCAACCAGGATGGCCAACATCCCATCCTCCCCCGAGACCTTACTGGGGACTGACGAAGAATACGAGATTGACTGTATTCTGGACTCCCGTATCTTCAATGGGGTTTTACAATATCTAATACACTGGAAGGGTTTCTCAGATGAGGACGATTCATGGGAGCCTTCTTCTCATGTACATGCCCCCAGATTGGTCTCCTTGTTCCACAGGAGGAATCCGGATCGACCTAGGTTTGTAGCTACTGGGCAGCTACCTTGAGGAGGGGGATATGTCATGGATTCTATCATATTCTTGCTGGCCCTTTAATTACCTGCTCACTCACCTTGCAAGGTTATTTAAACCTTGGACACGCCCTTCCTGTTGCTTCAGTATTGTGGTTACTAGCTGTATTCATAGATCTACTCTACCTCTAGGATTACCCTTCTAAGTTCAGGAATAACCGTCCTAAAGTTTATACTAACTACTCCAAGAAGCTAACCCCTCCGGGTTTCACAGGATTACAACTTATTTGGTTTGCTTATCCACTTTGATCTAACTAATTCAAGCCTTCTGGCCGTGACACACGATATCTCTCCTTGCTGATATCAACTCTCCTGAACTTGGTTGCTCCGGTTGTTAGCACCGGAACCAGCAAGGGAAAAGCATCAATTCAGTGAAGAACTCTCTGCAGAGACTTACGCTCCAATCACTGTAAATAGTCTGCACGAACTTACACCGTAGCATCCCGCTCAGCCGCTCTCACACGGCCGCTTGCTGTGCATTTCTCCTCTCCCTCAGCGGTCAGCTCGAAACGCTGTGCGGCCTCTCCCTCAGCCTGTCAGCTCTGAACACTGCGCGGCACACAGACGCACTGATTAACAGGCGGACGCTACTCCCGCTCCCCTGAACTGCAAGTACTGTGTAGCCTTAGCCCCTCTGACCCTGCATTTGCCGTATGCACAGAGAACTAACAGGTACACCAGTCTCACCTCATCCTCACAGCTTCTACTAGGTGACAACTGACATTCCCTTATTACAGTGACATCTCTCAGCATTTTTTTACCAAGAACCTCATCATCCTACAGTAACATTACAGCAGTGAACTGAGCTCCAAGCTTGCTACCTAACCTAATTCAGAATTCTGATTAGGTCATACGAATTCAATAGCAACATACTTGCCAATAATAAAGGATACATTGTATTCACTCAGTGTGTCTTTGTTACAAGGCATACAATCCAATACTTCCGCAGTTGAGATCCACAAGTACCTGACCTTACAGACCTTACACTCCAATATCTTTGCAAAGTTCAGCAACTCAACCATTAATAGCCTTTGTGAGTGAGTCTTGTAGAGTATTAAGCCTCTGTGTTAGAGTAGTGACTATGTCCGAAGCCATGGAGCTCTCAAAATCAAAAGTTGCCTGGGAGCACTGTTCAGAAGATATAGCTTTCCCTGTGGTTATTGTATCAGATTCCCTAGCCTCAGCCAGTCTTTCAATTGGTACTTTCACCTTGAAGTGGTCTGCTACTGATTTCCTGATGTCTAAAGAGTTTGTGGTCTTCTTTTTAAACCCATGTGGCATGTTAGGGATCTCTTGTAGTTGGCAGGCACAGGCTTAAGTAATATAGCAGCTCAGATAAAGGGTATATGTTAATGCAGTATCACCTTGTAGAAATAAATCAGTATTCAGTATTTAGTAAATCCCATTGTTAGGAAGGAGGCCCATATATATATATATATATATATATATATATATATATAGAATCCTGACCATGATAGTCCAGGCTACCTTACATATGCATCTCTTATATGCGTCTCATTATGGAGCAGTCTTGCAGGGTGTGGCCTAGCTATAAGTGCAGCACAGCTTGATAGTTCAGCCACTGGTGGGAGACACCTTCTGGGTGTTTATGTAGTCAAAGCCCTTGTATTATAAATAAACTTGTCTGGTGTGTTGAAGGGCTAAGTATACATGTGGTAGATGGCTTACCCTTATGTCTGCGACCCTACACAGATTCGGGCTGCGTAGTGCGGCCTACACTGGCAGTCTTGCGGTCTTGCTTCCCCTCTGGGGTCTTTGAAGTGAGATGCGGATCGAGCTTTATTCTTGCTCCCAACAGTGTCCTCTGGTATCTAAAGGAGGAACTCTAAGTGCGTATGCCGCTTCCTCTCCGCCAAGTTGTTGGATTCCCGACTCAGTAGGCCCTAAAAACGAACTGGGTCTAGTGCTGTGGAACCTGTGGCACACAAACCGGAGGTCTGGTCGTTGGCTGTATGCGGCTAAGTGGCCCTCTAGGAGTGAATGCCTGGTAGTTAAGGCTGCTCAAACTAGGTAGTTTAGGGTAAAATTCAATGCACTGGCACGGAGCTCCTTACAGACGCGTCCGTTCAGTTAGCCGGCTAGCTCCGCCCCCCACACACACATTCACTTTTTACCATTGTGTCAACCACTATTTTTATTTTTAATATGTCACACAGTACTTTGATCAGTGTACTGTGTTGATGTAGTACCTATCTCCAGCACAGAGGCGCAGGTTGAGATCCCACTGTCAGCTTTGGCATCTGCCTTTAAAGGGACATTATACACACATTTTTTCTTTGCATAAATGTTTTGCAGATGATCTATTTATATAGCCCATAAAATTTTAATTTTAAAAAAAATGTATAGTTTTGCTTATTTTTATATAACATTGCTCTTATTTTCAGACTCCTAACCAAGCCCCAAAGTTTTATGAGAATACTGTCAGCTACCTACTCCAGCTTGCTCCTGTTTGTGTAAAGGGTCTTTTCATATGTAAAAGAGGGGGGGTCTTATTTCCCACTTGCAGTGGGCTTTCCAGCTACCTTTTCAACAGAGCTAAACTGACAGCTTCTAAGTAAGTTTTTAAACAGTTTTATACTGGATTTTTATATCAGGATCTGTGCATCTTATTCTTTATAGTAGTGTCTATTACATGCAGTTATATGAAAATGAGTGTATACTGTCCCTTTAAAGCCAGGTTTGCAGACATGTTTTTACTTGACCAATAAATGCTGCTAAATGTTCTTGAAAATCAAGTTCTAGAATTCCTTTTGCTGAGTATAACTTCTTACATGTATTCTTACAAGCAGAATTGTCCAAATAAATTAAACCTTGTAAAGCCTTTTGGAAATATTACATACAGCACTCACCTTCACATGAGTCTGAATGGATTTCCATTGATTGAGTATCTCTTTTATCGTTCTCATTGCCTTCTTCGTCACTAACTGATATAGTATCTACATTTATTTTATCATGGTGACCTAATTTAAATATAGAAAAAAAAGTTGATGTTGGTGCCAGTTTTCTATGCTATACACATTTTTTACATGTTATTCATTAAATATATTGTATAAAATATATTGTATAAATATATTGTAGGTTGCAAAAGCCCTAGATAAAGTTCTGGTGCAATCAATTGCCTTCAAAAGTCACATAATTTGTTGAATGGAGTCAATCGGTGTTGAATTAATGTTTCACATGATCTTAACACCGAGATGCCATTAGGATGTTCAATGCCGTCCTAAAAGTGCTGGGTTTAAACCTTTAGAAAGACATGGAACGTCCTAACTTTTGCGTTGTCCTGCTCCATTCTGGAAACAAAGGGCAGATGATCCAACTGGGGGACTTTCCTAGCAACACAGACATTCCTAGAGGGGTCAATCAGTGCCATTTTTGAAGCATATGATAGAAATGACAATCCTATGCTTCATTTTTTTTGTTTACGTTCAGAACTTGGACAGATAGATAAAACCTTTATTACCCATTCCCCAGTTTTGCATAACCAATACAGTTATATTAATATACTTTTTACCTCTGTGATTACCTTGTATCTAAGCCTCTGCAGACTGTACCCTTATTTGTTATTTTGACAGACATGCATTTTAGCCAATCAGTGCTGACTCCTATGTTACTCCACGTGCATGAGCACAATGTTATCTATATGTCACACATGAACGTATGCCCTCTAGTTGTGAAAACTGTCAAAATGCATTCAGATAAGAGGCGGCCTTCAAGGGCTAAGAAATTTTTAGCTTTCAACTAAGAATACCAAGAAAACAAAGCAAAATTGATGATAAAAGAAAATTGGAAAGTTGTTTAAAATGGCATGTCCTATCTGAATCATGAAAGTTTATTTTTGACTAGACTGTCCCTTTAAACAAAAAAGTTCTGGATAGGTTGGGTTATAAAAAAATAGCATCTTTGTATTAAGTAGCTTTCTAGTTCTGAGATGTGGATGTACTCACTGCAAACTTCACAAGCCTAACCCTGCTACATATACGTGCTTAATTGATTTCACCAGGGAGGAATATTTAAGATACAGCCAAGCTGTTTTTTTGTTTTGTTTGTTTTTTAACAAAATAGCAGTTGCTGTGTCTTCTCCAGAACTAAGGCTGGGTGGAGGGTAGTTTTGGCCATTGAGAAACAATTGCTACAAACAAGATGTTAGTTTGTTTAGAACGTTTTCCCACCACACCTGCGTTTTAATTAATTGCAAAAATATGCAAAAGTCTAGTAATTACAAGTTATTTCTTATTAAAACACCTCTTAGTTTTATGTAAAAATTGTGTTTTGCCCCACACTCCCTAGAGAAGCCTGAAATCTCAAATCCGTCACTTAAGGTTTTTAAAATGCTGTAAATGACCTAAACAAGACATTTGATCTGCATCATTTTCAAGTTAAAGGGACACGCAAGTCAAAATAAACTTTTTATGATTCAGATAGGAAAGTGTCTTAAAACTGCATGTTCTATTTACTTCCATTATCAAATGTTGCACAGCCTTTTTATAAGAACACTTTCTGGGGAACAAGATCCTACTGAGCATGTGCACAAGCTAACAGGGTATATGTATACTAGTCTGTGATTGGCTGATGTCTGTCACATGATACAGGGGGCTGGAAAATGGGAGAAAAAAAAATAAATCTGTCAGGAAAAAATCTACTGCTTATTTGAAATTCAACGCATGCATTGTTTTCAGAGTATGCATTGCAGAGATATGCAATGTCTTTTTATTATGCACTTGTTAATTATGCAATTCTGCTGCATTGATTGGTCCTTTACAGGATTCTTTTTGGACTTTCTAGGGAGTGTGAGACAAACATGAAATTAAGAGGTGTCCAATGTCCTTTTTAGGACAATGTCCCATTGTAATAAAAGATTGTATGGCAGTGGTATTAGACCATGCACAATGTGAAGGCTTTATGGCAAATAACTGCTTATAACATTGTTAAATGTGAAGCCTATTTTTCCAGCAAATTTTATGTCAAAATGTCCACAAAAGAATTAAATTAGTGGCAAAATCCACTGCTTCTCTTCTGACAGTGGAGAATCTAATTATTCCCACAGTTCAACATTTGCTAAAGGTCATAAGGACCTATTAACCTCCTGGGTAGGATCAAATTATATAGATTTGATAAATCAAAATGTTTTAATATGTTTATGTTGACTTGCAAACTCATTTTGCATACAAAATCAAAACCTTTTCTGGTCCCAAGCAGTATGGAAAAAGGGTTAAAGGGAAAGTCTACCTTATAATTGTTATTGGTTTAAAAGATAGATAATCCCTTTATTACCCATTCCCCAGTTTTGCATAACCAACACGGTTATATTAATATACTTTTTACCTCTGTGATTACCTTGTATCTAAGAACCTTCTTCCAGCCCCCTGATCACATGACTGTGACTGTTTATTATCTATTGACTTACATTTAGCATTGTTTTGTGCTAAATCTTAAATAACCCCCTGTGCCTGAACACAGTGTTATCTATATGGCCCACGTGTACTTTCTGTCTCTTTGTGTGGAAAAGAGATTTAAAAAGCATGTGATAAGAGGCAGCCCTCAAAGGCTTAGAAATCAGAATATGAGCCTACCTATGTTTAGTTTAAACTAAGAATACCAAGAGAAAAAAGCAAATTTGATAATAAAA
Organism: Bombina bombina; assembly: GCF_027579735.1. Lineage (NCBI taxonomy): Eukaryota > Metazoa > Chordata > Amphibia > Anura > Bombinatoridae > Bombina > Bombina bombina. The sequence goes on from NC_069499.1 coordinate 1,215,023,845, forward strand.
GTAAATTGGAAAGTTGATTAAAATTAAAAGTCCTATCTGAATAATGAAAGTTTAATTTATACTAGACTGTCCCTTTAAGTACATCTTTTAGTACAAAATATGCAAATTCATGTCTCCTTTGATTTGTTGGTAGCAAACCAACCATTGGCAGCAAACAAATATAAATTAATTAGCCCAGAGTTTGATTGTGTGCTTAATTATTAGTTGTCACATTCAAATGACACATCATTCCCTTATAATTTTATATAGCCACCCAAAGTCCTTTTTCACAGGACACATGTATTCTCAGACTTCACAATCATCAAGATGAAAATGCATAAAACCAGCACGAAATGGTGATCACTCACCTGCACTGGAGTCAGATTGCATTTCCTCTTTTTGAATATCTTTTTCTTCTGCTTTATCCTCACTGTTTGATAAAGTGCCAGGCTTTTCATGATGCAGACCTCTTATCTCTAAAAGAGAATGAAATATGTTTACATGGATTCCAAGAGGAAGAGATTTCTGCGCAGTTTGGTTAATTTATCTTATGAAAGGGGCATTGCAATAATATGAGAATGTAATATAATCACAGAATGTATTAATAAATAAGCACTGCATTGTAAAACACCCACATAAAAAAACAAATATTTATTATTTTTAATAGCAAAGTTTACATTGCTTTACAGTCCAGGGAACACACACCTTTAAAGGTCTACTGAGTGCTGTTTGCCATAAATAATTTGCTGTGACCAATTATGGACAAATATAAATTAATTCCTAAGCAAGCAAGCAATCATTGTGTAGCATGTAACAGAGTTAGAGTTCTGGGGTCTACATGATGCACAACAGCCTCTCTAGAATCAAAGTAAATTAATTAGAAGAGTTTTGTACTGATCAATATGAAATGTTATAGGTAATGCAAAGTACAAGTATGACAGAAAATCACTTAAAATGCGTACGCAGTCAGATTAGTTAAAAGTTCACTTCCACTGATCATCTCTCAACACATTGGTTTAATAAAGAAGATCATTTTAAACTTGAGAGACATTTTTACCAGAGCTGTCTGATTGGTTTCTCCCAGCCTTGATGCTTTGGTGGTTTTCAAGCATCATATCTTTGTAAAGCTCCTTGTGTCCTTCCACATATTCCCACTCCTCTATAGAGAAATAAACTGCAACATCATCGCACTTTATAGGGACCTGAAACAAACAGACAGAAGTTAAAGGGGAATGAAACCCAAAATTTTTCTTTCATTATTCAGATAGAGAATACTCTTAAACAACTTTCCATTTTACTTCTATTATCTAATTTGATTTATTTTCTTGGTATTATTTGTTGAAGAAGCAGCACTGCATTATTGTGAGCTATTTAACACATTGGATGAGCCAATAACATGAGGCATATATGTGCATCCACCAATCAGCAGCTCCTGAGCCTACCTAGGTATCCTTTTCAACAAAGAATACCAAGAGAACAAAACAAAATAGATAATAGAAGTAAATTATAAGGTTGTTTAAAATCCCATGCTCTATCTGAATCATGAAATTAAAAAAAATTGGTTTAATGTCCCTTTAATTAACTGAAAGACACCCCTGAGGCAGAACTTTTTTTCCCTTTCTGTAATGAGATTTTATTTTTTCTGGTCATGTTGAAATTAAATTTTAAAATTAGGCAGTTACACTAAAGCACCAGCTCAATTGCAATGTGTTGATTAACTATAGAATAAAGTAATTTTTAAAGTTTTATAATATATTACAGCAGTTGTGAAATTGCATTGCAAATTAGCTGCAAAGAAATAGACATTTTGTTGAGTTTTTAAATGTCTCATGAATAAATGTGTTTCCTTTGCTCTTAGTCTAACATCACATAAATATAAAGTAAACATGTAGTAATACAAAATGCGATATGCTCACAAGAACGTCTTACATTCAGGAGTCACTGATTTGCAGAGCGGGAAAGGCTAAGGGTGGGGTTGAAAAAATAATTGAGAAACAGTGATCAATCAATGCACTACCACTTTACAGTGCTGTTTCGTATTTGACTGTCCTCTTCAAACAGTGCTTCATCTGGCTGCACTGTGTTAAGGAAAACAAAGTGCAGCCATAGCATAGCACTGTTTAAAGAGAAGAGCCTAATGTGAAGCAGCGCTGCAAAGCAAAAGCGCAAACAGTTCCTGCATGCAGCATTTTCTGCGATGACATCTAAGTTCACAGCATGTTCTGCCTTAGGGCATCTCACCATTTCTTATTTTCATAAATATGTGCCAATGTATAATGAGGAGACACACAAAATAAAATGAAACAGATCTTATTATGCTTGTTCGATAAAAGGAGTGAGTGTGTCCTGACATTGCCATAGTGTACAAGTATTATTAAAAAGCAGTGCTCACCTCTCCAGTCAGCAGATCAACACTGCTGTGAGGTGAATTCTTTTTCACAATAGTATACTCCTATAAAATAAAAAGTGAACATATCAGAATTCAATTTCAGTAATAGACATGCTGACATACATTTATTCCCCATAGAGGTGTCATTTTAATGTATACTCAGAAGCAAGAAGCATCTTGCAATTAGTATTTTGCAAAAAAAAAACACATTATACGTAAGTTTGGTTATTTTTCCCTATGTTTTCTAAAGCATTTCGGTTCATAAGAACTGTCATTTGATATAGAAAATATCATAACAGCAATAACATGAGACACTTATTGAGAAAACCAAGCTGAAATCCTTGGTTATTTCAAGGAGTTTTGTAAGCCTTCATGGCAGCAAATGCAATATTGATAACTGCCTAATATGTCTAATTGTGTGCAATGAATACATCTATATCATTTGCAGTAATGTTAGAATTAAACATAGACTAAATGTTATTCATAAATATTTAAATGAAGGTTTTTAAATTATGTATAAATTTCATACTTAAAGTGTGACTGATTTTTTTGTTTGTTTACTTTTTAATAAAGAAAATGTATATATTAACATGTGAAAATGCAGACAAATGTTAACATTGTACAAAATGTGTGCAAATATTTAAGAAATGCAGTTCAAAACAGGCACACACACACAAAAAGAAAGGACTAATCAGACAGATCATACCATTTTAAACAACTTTCCAATTTACTTCTACTGTCAAAATTGCTTAATTTTCTTGGTATTCTTTGTTGAGCTAGTTAAACATGTCCAGTGAACCAATGGTAAGAGGCATTTTTGTGCAACCACCAATCAGCAGCTAGCTCTCAGTAGTGCATTGCTGCCCCTGGGCCTGCCTAGATAATTTCAACAAAGAATATCAAGAGAACAAAGCAAATTAGATCAGTTAAGTAAACTGGAAAGTTTCTTAAAATTGCAGGCTCCATTTGAATCATAAAAGATAATTTTTGAGTTTCATGACCCTTTAAGGAAGCTAGAGAGCTAGAGTGGCCTTGCCAGCAGGTTCAATGGCCATGGTGAGACAGAACTGATTTGTGACCACAACTGCAAATCTAACACAGTGCTTTTATGAAAACAACCCCATAGTATTGTGTATGGATTGTGACATCTCATCTTGTTCATCCAAGCGTATCAATGTCTGATTTGTGCTAGGCTATTCTTTGTCATCCTAATAACATAACTGGTACTTCTCACCTCTCCAGTTAGAACAAAGATTATCTCTAGGGCATAATTCAATATTTTTTCTGTCATCTTCTTCTTGTCCATTTTCATCATTAGAAAATTATACAGATGCAGCAAAATTTGAATATATAACTAAAAGAAATCTGTCAGGCCCTTTTGGTGTGAAAATATTTAATGCGTGTTCAGGTGTGACTGAAAAACAGAAGACAAAAACATTTTTTTGCAACAAAATCAACTATTATAGATACATTTGCATACAAGTAGTCAGTGTTTGATGGCAGCCCCTTTTGGTTTAATGTCATTTTGTTGAAGTAGTATTGTGGAATCACAGATTAGAATCAACAGAAGACTTCAATTAGAGGACCACTAAATACAATATAATTGACAAAATGCACAATAAAAAGACAACGCAATAGCACTTACTCTAAATTTAAAATAAGCAGAAGAATATTTTCTGGCAAATGTCAAATTTAATCTGATTTTCCCTCCCCCTGTATCATGCGACAGCCATTAGCCAATCGCAAAATGCATATATACGTATATACTGTGCACTTTTGCCCAAGCTCAGTAGGAGATGACTCAGAAAGTGTGCATATACAAATAATATGCTCATTTTGATAAAGTACTGCTCAGGACCCCCAGAACATGTAATTGGACAGTTATAATGGCCCTTAAACTAATTGTGTAGGTGAAATACCCAAACAAAAAAATTACAGTATGGGTAAAAAGGGGAAAATGGAGACTTGAAATCAAGGAAATGGAGCAAACATAAAAATCTTAGTGAGTGTATAGCACACTATATAACAAGAAAATGAAATGCACTGGAGAAGGCATCAACAATCCCTGTGCCTGCCCATCCTATTATAATCTATTATTTTAAAAGCATATTTAGAGCAGCATGTTCCTCTCCATCTGCTTAACAGCAAGGTTAAATTTGAAAGGTGTTTTGTGTCCCTTTAAATTATTAACATGGCAATAATTGTGGTTATAACTGAGAACATTTCGCTCATGTCTTAAAGGGAATTGCAATTAAACATATACATCCTCCAATACACTGGTTACTACATTCTGCTAAACGTATACTCTTATTCGAAATCACTTTTTAGCAGAAAATCTGCTCCTTCTATACAACGTTTAGAAGAATACAGTGCAAACTTTAGACATTAATTATGTACCTAATGTAAGTTTAGTGTAGTACATAAGCATTGACAAATCTATACCACATAATTTTCCTCCTAAAAGTCTATATTTACATATACATTACCAACTTCCGGGGTTACGACTATACACTTCCTATATTCCAGGCGTTTTTTTCTTTCATGTCGTGTTCGATTGGTTTTACGTCAGAAACATGTTACCGTAAATGTATGCTGAAGGCTCAAGATCCGATCTTCCATATTTTTTAAGGGCACTGTTGCTAATAGGTTGAAGAATGTGGAATGTATTCCTGCATTTTTCAGTTACGTTTATTTTCATATCTGCTTGTCGCCAAGGATATTAAAGTTGTGTACTTTGCTTTTTAAATTGTGATTGAATTCATAACCATATCATTCTGATAACAGCGCAACATACAGTTCATCGGGTTTTTTAGAACTAGATATAAAATAGTATACTTTATCGTTAGCCCTTTGCCACAGTGCACTCGTTTCAATTTACATATTAACAAACTGCAATTTCCGCAGTAGTAAAAATATATACCATTCAATTCAATAAAATTCTTTTTTTTATGAATCTGTTGTCCTTTTTTATTTTTTTGAACTAAACGTTATTACTAGGATAAAGTCATAAAAGTATTAACAGTATAAGCTGTATATTAGGACATTCACAATATAAAAACAGTTTTAAATTTTGACAAAATACAATATTAGATTTATTTAATTTTAAATAAGGCGATTCTGTAAAACGTTATTATAAAAAAAACAGTATTGCATTATTTATGATAATTATACTTTAGCAATGTAACTAGTACATTTCTAGATTATATAACTTGTTTTGTTATTTGTTGGTTTAAGACATAAACAATATATTAAACGCATAGTTGAAGCCAGCTCCTGAGCAGTAATACACTTTTGTTACAGAGCTAAACATAATTAGTAATTGATGGGTGCACACAAATGCCTGTCATCATTGGCTTTGCAGGGGGTATTTAACCTCTTGGGGGTGGGGGAGATTTCCCAATGCCTATGGTAGTAAGGCACAAATTTTGCAGCCCAACACAGGGACTTTAAAATTAGACCCTAAGGCAAAATAGATGTGTCAGTGTTTTTTTTTTTTTGTTTTTTTTTTTTTAAAGAAATGGTTTGACATATGTATTTTTTATATACATAACACACAGAGAATTTCCAGCACTCACTTGCAAACTCTCAGCTAAGATTAAAAGCAAAACTGGAAGAGTTCGTTACCCCATCTGGCCAAATGGGACAAGCGCAGGTACCACGTAAAGGTCTCTCCAAAAACATAGGACCCTAATACAACCACCATACAAATGCAAGCTTTGGCAGTCATACCTCTTTGATCAGGGAAATGACTGTTTTGCTCGGTGGATGGTGAACCCCAGAAGAGAGCACAAAAAGAATTCCTGATGTCTTGGCGTGGACAGCGCATGCTAGCATCAGTGGATTGCTAACAGGGAAGGCCTGCAAGGACAGACTGCCCTTTGTACTACGGCAGCGTTTTTGTCCCAAGCTACAAAGCACCATGCCCTTAGGAACTAATGCCAGGGAGTCAAAGCACCGTGCCCGCCTTTTATGCAAATTGGGAAAACACTCGCAAGAGACCAGCACCCACAACCCAGCTTTGTCTGCCTTTTTTTGTTTTTGCGTTACCAGGCTGGAGGTGAGAGGAGAATGGCAAGCAGGTTTGGATCGTTCAAGGTTGCAGAGGGAGGATGTTGTTTTCCTGTCAGCCGCTAAGCACGACCCTCTCTCCATCAGTTGAAAGGAGGGCCCTCAGAGTGCGCCAAAGAGATAGTTTTTATTTTTTTATTTTTTAGAGATAAGGAAAGGGGGCAAAGCCAGGCTGTTGTGCTTATCTGATAAGGGATGGGCGGTAGTCCAGCAGGCCTTTAAGTGCGAGATGCCCTGCAGGCTTCTCTGGCAGACAAAGGGTTAAACCACAAGCGAACCTGCGGACTCTCTCAGTTACGCAAGGCAAAGAGCAATAGGAGACCTAACCAAATATACTCTACATATATCAGTAAAAGCCTCAGTTAAAGGACGGCTGTCTTTTTCAGCCACCTCTCGCTGTCAATGGCATGCCAGGGAAGACTCTTTGGGACACTAGTCGGTGTCTATGACCTTTGTGACCTCAGTCAGCGCCCATAGAAAGCTCGCAACACTGAGCACAGCGCAACGCAATGCCACCCTCAGAGGGGGACACTTGTCCTTTGCTAGCCAGGGTAAAGTGTGATTTAGAAGTACTGCTGGGGATGCTGTCCTTTGTGACATCACTCAGTGATCACAAAAGGGCACAGCTCTGGCCAGAGAAAGCTGCTGTGCTGCACTTAGATAGGTCTCTTGCCCTTCTGGTGTATGGTAATGCCAGGGGATGAGATTTGTGATGCCATGGTGACATCTGCCAGCTGTCATAAGGGGCGCACTTACAGGCTCGGTGAACTTCCAAGCCTGTGTCAAAGGCCGAGTGGGCAGTTCTAAGTGGCCTTAAATGATGCTGCCCTCTCCAAAAGGCTTGACCACGTCTTCCCTGGTGGTCTAGTGGTTAGGATTCGGTGCTCTCACCGCCGCGGCCCGGGTTCGATTCCCGGTCAGGGAAATGGCTGTTTTGCACGGTGAACCCCAGAAGAGAGCACAAAAAGAATTCCTGATGTCTTGGCGTGGACAGCGCATGCTAGCATCAGTGGATTGCTAACAGGGAAGGCCTGCAAGGACAGACTGCCCTTTGTACTACGGCAGCGTTTTTGTCCCAAGCTACAAAGCACCATGCCCTTAGGAACTAATGCCAGGGAGTCAAAGCACCGTGCCCGCCTTTTATGCAAATTGGGAAAACACTCGCAAGAGACCAGCACCCACAACCCAGCTTTGTCTGCCTTTTTTTGTTTTTGCGTTACCAGGCTGGAGGTGAGAGGAGAATGGCAAGCAGGTTTGGATCGTTCAAGGTTGCAGAGGGAGGATGTTGTTTTCCTGTCAGCCGCTAAGCACGACCCTCTCTCCATCAGTTGAAAGGAGGGCCCTCAGAGTGCGCCAAAGAGATAGTTTTTATTTTTTTATTTTTTAGAGATAAGGAAAGGGGGCAAAGCCAGGCTGTTGTGCTTATCTGATAAGGGATGGGCGGTAGTCCAGCAGGCCTTTAAGTGCGAGATGCCCTGCAGGCTTCTCTGGCAGACAAAGGGTTAAACCACAAGCGAACCTGCGGACTCTCTCAGTTACGCAAGGCAAAGAGCAATAGGAGACCTAACCAAATATACTCTACATATATCAGTAAAAGCCTCAGTTAAAGGACGGCTGTCTTTTTCAGCCACCTCTCGCTGTCAATGGCATGCCAGGGAAGACTCTTTGGGACACTAGTCGGTGTCTATGACCTTTGTGACCTCAGTCAGCGCCCATAGAAAGCTCGCAACACTGAGCACAGCCCAGCGCAATGCCACCCTCAGAGGGGGACACTTGTCCTTTGCTAGCCAGGGTAAAGTGTGATTTAGAAGTACTGCTGGGGATGCTGTCCTTTGTGACATCACTCAGTGATCACAAAAGGCCACAGCTCTGGCCAGAGAAAGCTGCTGTGCTGCACTTAGATAGGTCTCTTGCCCTTCTGGTGCATGGTAATGCCAGGGGATGAGATTTGTGATGCCATGGTGACATCTGCCAGCTGTCATAAGGGGCGCACTTACAGGCTCGGTGAACTTCCAAGCCTGTGTCAAAGGCCGAGTGGGCAGTTCTAAGTGGCCTTAAATGATGCTGCCCTCTCCAAAAGGCTTGACCACGTCTTCCCTGGTGGTCTAGTGGTTAGGATTCGGTGCTCTCACCGCCGCGGCCCGGGTTCGATTCCCGGTCAGGGAAATGGCTGTTTTGCACGGTGAACCCCAGAAGAGAGCACAAAAAGAATTCCTGATGTCTTGGCGTGGACAGCGCATGCTAGCATCAGTGGATTGATAACAGGGAAGGCCTGCAAGGACAGACTGCCCTTTGTACTACGGCAGCGTTTTTGTCCCAAGCTACAAAGCACCATGCCCTTAGGAACTAATGCCAGGGAGTCAAAGCACCGTGCCCGCCTTTTATGCAAATTGGGAAAACACTCGCAAGAGACCAGCACCCACAACCCAGCTTTGTCTGCCTTTTTTTGTTTTTGCGTTACCAGGCTGGAGGTGAGAGGAGAATGGCAAGCAGGTTTGGATCGTTCAAGGTTGCAGAGGGAGGATGTTGTTTTCCTGTCAGCCGCTAAGCACGACCCTCTCTCCATCAGTTGAAAGGAGGGCCCTCAGAGTGCGCCAAAGAGATAGTTTTTATTTTTTTATTTTTTAGAGATAAGGAAAGGGGGCAAAGCCAGGCTGTTGTGCTTATCTGATAAGGGATGGGCGGTAGTCCAGCAGGCCTTTAAGTGCGAGATGCCCTGCAGGCTTCTCTGGCAGACAAAGGGTTAAACCACAAGCGAACCTGCGGACTCTCTCAGTTACGCAAGGCAAAGAGCAATAGGAGACCTAACCAAATATACTCTACATATATCAGTAAAAGCCTCAGTTAAAGGACGGCTGTCTTTTTCAGCCACCTCTCGCTGTCAATGGCATGCCAGGGAAGACTCTTTGGGACACTAGTCGGTGTCTATGACCTTTGTGACCTCAGTCAGCGCCCATAGAAAGCTCGCAACACTGAGCACAGCCCAGCGCAATGCCACCCTCAGAGGGGGACACTTGTCCTTTGCTAGCCAGGGTAAAGTGTGATTTAGAAGTACTGCTGGGGATGCTGTCCTTTGTGACATCACTCAGTGATCACAAAAGGGCACAGCTCTGGCCAGAGAAAGCTGCTGTGCTGCACTTAGATAGGTCTCTTGCCCTTCTTGTGCATGGTAATGCCAGGGGATGAGATTTGTGATGCCATGGTGACATCTGCCAGCTGTCATAAGGGGCGCACTTACAGGCTCGGTGAACTTCCAAGCCTGTGTCAAAGGCCGAGTGGGCAGTTCTAAGTGGCCTTAAATGATGCTGCCCTCTCCAAAAGGCTTGACCATGTCTTCCCTGGTGGTCTAGTGGTTAGGATTCGGCGCTCTCACCGCCGCGGCCCGGGTTCGATTCCCGGTCAGGGAAATGGCTGTTTTGCACGGTGAACCCCAGAAGAGAGCACAAAAAGAATTCCTGATGTCTTGGCGTGGACAGCGCATGCTAGCATCAGTGGATTGCTAACAGGGAAGGCCTGCAAGGACAGACTGCCCTTTGTACTACGGCAGCGTTTTTGTCCCAAGCTACAAAGCACCATGCCCTTAGGAACTAATGCCAGGGAGTCAAAGCACCGTGCCCGCCTTTTATGCAAATTGGGAAAACACTCGCAAGAGACCAGCACCCACAACCCAGCTTTGTCTGCCTTTTTTTGTTTTTGCGTTACCAGGCTGGAGGTGAGAGGAGAATGGCAAGCAGGTTTGGATCGTTCAAGGTTGCAGAGGGAGGATGTTGTTTTCCTGTCAGCCGCTAAGCACGACCCTCTCTCCATCAGTTGAAAGGAGGGCCCTCAGAGTGCGCCAAAGAGATAGTTTTTATTTTTTTATTTTTTAGAGATAAGGAAAGGGGGCAAAGCCAGGCTGTTGTGCTTATCTGATAAGGGATGGGCGGTAGTCCAGCAGGCCTTTAAGTGCGAGATGCCCTGCAGGCTTCTCTGGCAGACAAAGGGTTAAACCACAAGCGAACCTGCAGACTCTCTCAGTTACGCAAGGCAAAGAGCAATAGGAGACCTAACCAAATATACTCTACATATATCAGTAAAAGCCTCAGTTAAAGGACGGCTGTCTTTTTCAGCCACCTCTCGCTGTCAATGGCATGCCAGGGAAGACTCTTTGGGACACTAGTCGGTGTCTATGACCTTTGTGACCTCAGTCAGCGCCCATAGAAAGCTCGCAACACTGAGCACAGCACAACGCAATGCCACCCTCAGAGGGGGACACTTGTCCTTTGCTAGCCAGGGTAAAGTGTGATTTAGAAGTACTGCTGGGGATGCTGTCCTTTGTGACATCACTCAGTGATCACAAAAGGCCACAGCTCTGGCCAGAGAAAGCTGCTGTGCTGCACTTAGATAGGTCTCTTGCCCTTCTGGTGCATGGTAATGCCAGGGGATGAGATTTGTGATGCCATGGTGACATCTGCCAGCTGTCATAAGGGGCGCACTTACAGGCTCGGTGAACTTCCAAACCTGTGTCAAAGGCCGAGTGGGCAGTTCTAAGTGGCCTTAAATGATGCTGCCCTCTCCAAAAGGCTTGACCACGTCTTCCCTGGTGGTCTAGTGGTTAGGATTCGGTGCTCTCACCGCCGCGGCCCGGGTTCGATTCCCGGTCAGGGAAATGGCTGTTTTGCACGGTGAACCCCAGAAGAGAGCACAAAAAGAATTCCTGATGTCTTGGCGTGGACAGCGCATGCTAGCATCAGTGGATTGCTAACAGGGAAGGCCTGCAAGGACAGACTGCCCTTTGTACTACGGCAGCGTTTTTGTCCCAAGCTACAAAGCACCATGCCCTTAGGAACTAATGCCAGGGAGTCAAAGCACCGTGCCCGCCTTTTATGCAAATTGGGAAAACACTCGCAAGAGACCAGCACCCACAACCCAGCTTTGTCTGCCTTTTTTTGTTTTTGCGTTACCAGGCTGGAGGTGAGAGGAGAATGGCAAGCAGGTTTGGATCGTTCAAGGTTGCAGAGGGAGGATGTTGTTTTCCTGTCAGCCGCTAAGCACGACCCTCTCTCCATCAGTTGAAAGGAGGGCCCTCAGAGTGCGCCAAAGAGATAGTTTTTATTTTTTTATTTTTTAGAGATAAGGAAAGGGGGCAAAGCCAGGCTGTTGTGCTTATCTGATAAGGGATGGGCGGTAGTCCAGCAGGCCTTTAAGTGCGAGATGCCCTGCAGGCTTCTCTGGCAGACAAAGGGTTAAACCACAAGCGAACCTGCGGACTCTCTCAGTTACGCAAGGCAAAGAGCAATAGGAGACCTAACCAAATATACTCTACATATATCAGTAAAAGCCTCAGTTAAAGGACGGCTGTCTTTTTCAGCCACCTCTCGCTGTCAATGGCATGCCAGGGAAGACTCTTTGGGACACTAGTCGGTGTCTATGACCTTTGTGACCTCAGTCAGCGCCCATAGAAAGCTCGCAACACTGAGCACAGCACAACGCAATGCCACCCTCAGAGGGGGACACTTGTCCTTTGCTAGCCAGGGTAAAGTGTGATTTAGAAGTACTGCTGGGGATGCTGTCCTTTGTGACATCACTCAGTGATCACAAAAGGCCACAGCTCTGGCCAGAGAAAGCTGCTGTGCTGCACTTAGATAGGTCTCTTGCCCTTCTGGTGCATGGTAATGCCAGGGGATGAGATTTGTGATGCCATGGTGACATCTGCCAGCTGTCATAAGGGGCGCACTTACAGGCTCGGTGAACTTCCAAACCTGTGTCAAAGGCCGAGTGGGCAGTTCTAAGTGGCCTTAAATGATGCTGCCCTCTCCAAAAGGCTTGACCATGTCTTCCCTGGTGGTCTAGTGGTTAGGATTCGGCGCTCTCACCGCCGCGGCCCGGGTTCGATTCCCGGTCAGGGAAATGGCTGTTTTGCACGGTGAACCCCAGAAGAGAGCACAAAAAGAATTCCTGATGTCTTGGCGTGGACAGCGCATGCTAGCATCAGTGGATTGCTAACAGGGAAGGCCTGCAAGGACAGACTGCCCTTTGTACTACGGCAGCGTTTTTGTCCCAAGCTACAAAGCACCATGCCCTTAGGAACTAATGCCAGGGAGTCAAAGCACCGTGCCCGCCTTTTATGCAAATTGGGAAAACACTCGCAAGAGACCAGCACCCACAACCCAGCTTTGTCTGCCTTTTTTTGTTTTTGCGTTACCAGGCTGGAGGTGAGAGGAGAATGGCAAGCAGGTTTGGATCGTTCAAGGTTGCAGAGGGAGGATGTTGTTTTCCTGTCAGCCGCTAAGCACGACCCTCTCTCCATCAGTTGAAAGGAGGGCCCTCAGAGTGCGCCAAAGAGATAGTTTTTATTTTTTTAGTTTTTAGAGATAAGGAAAGGGGGCAAAGCCAGGCTGTTGTGCTTATCTGATAAGGGATGGGCGGTAGTCCAGCAGGCCTTTAAGTGCGAGATGCCCTGCAGGCTTCTCTGGCAGACAAAGGGTTAAACCACAAGCGAACCTGCGGACTCTCTCAGTTACGCAAGGCAAAGAGCAATAGGAGACCTAACCAAATATACTCTACATATATCAGTAAAAGCCTCAGTTAAAGGACGGCTGTCTTTTTCAGCCACCTCTCGCTGTCAATGGCATGCCAGGGAAGACTCTTTGGGACACTAGTCGGTGTCTATGACCTTTGTGACCTCAGTCAGCGCCCATAGAAAGCTCGCAACACTGAGCACAGCCCAGCGCAATGCCACCCTCAGAGGGGGACACTTGTCCTTTGCTAGCCAGGGTAAAGTGTGATTTAGAAGTACTGCTGGGGATGCTGTCCTTTGTGACATCACTCAGTGATCACAAAAGGGCACAGCTCTGGCCAGAGAAAGCTGCTGTGCTGCACTTAGATAGGTCTCTTGCCCTTCTTGTGCATGGTAATGCCAGGGGATGAGATTTGTGATGCCATGGTGACATCTGCCAGCTGTCATAAGGGGCGCACTTACAGGCTCGGTGAACTTCCAAGCCTGTGTCAAAGGCCGAGTGGGCAGTTCTAAGTGGCCTTAAATGATGCTGCCCTCTCCAAAAGGCTTGACCATGTCTTCCCTGGTGGTCTAGTGGTTAGGATTCGGCGCTCTCACCGCCGCGGCCCGGGTTCGATTCCCGGTCAGGGAAATGGCTGTTTTGCACGGTGAACCCCAGAAGAGAGCACAAAAAGAATTCCTGATGTCTTGGCGTGGACAGCGCATGCTAGCATCAGTGGATTGCTAACAGGGAAGGCCTGCAAGGACAGACTGCCCTTTGTACTACGGCAGCGTTTTTGTCCCAAGCTACAAAGCACCATGCCCTTAGGAACTAATGCCAGGGAGTCAAAGCACCGTGCCCGCCTTTTATGCAAATTGGGAAAACACTCGCAAGAGACCAGCACCCACAACCCAGCTTTGTCTGCCTTTTTTTGTTTTTGCATTACCAGGCTGGAGGTGAGAGGAGAATGACAAGCAGGTTTGGATCGTTCAAGGTTGCAGAGGGAGGATGTTGTTTTCCTGTCAGCCGCTAAGCACGACCCTCTCTCCATCAGTTGAAAGGAGGGCCCTCAGAGTGCGCCAAAGAGATAGTTTTTATTTTTTTATTTTTTAGAGATAAGGAAAGGGGGCAAAGCCAGGCTGTTGTGCTTATCTGATAAGGGATGGGCGGTAGTCCAGCAGGCCTTTAAGTGCGAGATGCCCTGCAGGCTTCTCTGGCAGACAAAGGGTTAAACCACAAGCGAACCTGCGGACTCTCTCAGTTACGCAAGGCAAAGAGCAATAGGAGACCTAACCAAATATACTCTACATATATCAGTAAAAGCCTCAGTTAAAGGACGGCTGTCTTTTTCAGCCACCTCTCGCTGTCAATGGCATGCCAGGGAAGACTCTTTGGGACACTAGTCGGTGTCTATGACCTTTGTGACCTCAGTCAGTGCCTATAAAAAGCTCGCAACACTGAGCACAGCACAACGCA